>NC_058410.1:50369654-50373514 GCF_002201575.2 Neomonachus schauinslandi | reverse complement strand
ACAGAGACACAGCGAGAGAGGGAACACAAGCAGGGGGAGTGGGAGAGGGAGAAGCAGGCTTCCCATGGAGCGGGGAGCCCGATGCAGGGCTCGATCCCAGGACCCTGGGATCATGACTTTAGCCCAAGGCAGACGCTTAACGACTGAGCCACCCAGGCGCCCCTGAACTTAACCATTTTAATTGCCTGCTAAAACAATTTCAAAAATCAGCATGCTCCATAGGATTTAAACAAGATTTAAAATTATATAACATGACCAAAATGTTCAGGATGCAATCATAAATTGCTTAACTTACGAATGGGAAATTTTCAGCATCCCTCAAAGGAAAAAGACAACCTCAAGGTGACGCAGATCAAGCTTTACAGACAGCTGTCATAACCATTCTGTAAGAAAAGTGAACACTTAAAAGGAAAAGACAAAATCTTGGAGAAATAGAAGATGGAACTTAAAAATACAACCAGAAAATAACTACTGGAATAAAAAGTTGCTTGGGTGGGCTCTAGTAGATTGGAGATGACAGAGTAAGTGGACCTGAAGATAGATCAGTTAGGAATTATCCATTCTGAACACAGAAAAAAAATTGGGGGCAGCAAATGTCCCACAGGTCCCAAAAAGTAAAGGAGCATGTAACAGTTTTAGATTTGAAAATTTTAAGGCTATATGGGGAACCTGGCTGGCTCAGTTGGTAGAGCATGCAACTTTGGATCTTGGGTGTAGGTTCGAGCCCCACTTGGGCATAGAGATTACATTTAAAAATAAAAAACAGGGCTCCTGGGTGGCTCAGTTGGTTAAGCAACTGCCTTCGGCTCAGGTCATGATCCTGGAGTCCCGGGATCGAGTCCCGCATCGGGCTCCCTGCTCGGCGGGGAGTCTGCTTCTCCCTCTGACCCTCCTCCCTCTCATGCTCTCTGTCTCTCATTCTCTCTGTCTCAAATAAATAAAATCTATAAAAAAATAAAAAATAAATAAAAAACAAATTTTGGGGCACCTGGATGGCTCAGTCATTAAGCATCTGCCTTTGGCTCAGATCCTGGTCCCAGGGTCCTGGGATCAAGCCCCACATGGGGCTCCCTGCTCGGCAGGAAGTCTGCTTCTCCCTCACCCACTCCCCCTGCTTGTGTTCCATCTCTCTCGGTCAGATAAAATCTTTTTTAAAAAAATTTTAAGGCTGTTATTTTCCCAAATGTCCATAAGATTTAATCAGGATAATTCTTGCCAGATTCAACAAATAATTGAGGACCTCTTACGAACTGGGCTAGGCACCGGAGATAAAAACAATAAAACACAAACTCCCTAACTATATGGAATGTCTAGTGGGATTTGCATGAATACCAAAATAGCCACACAAATAAAATGCTTTGGTAAGCTTTCTGAGTATTAAAACCTTTTCATGAAAAGATCTTTGATCTGGTGGGAATAGTGAGGTGACTTGAGGTAGAAGAAGGTGCCGAGGACAGGGTAGGGTGAAATCCATTGAAGCAACACTCAGAACAAAGTTTACATGTGTTGTCCAGCATAATTATAATGCTCTCTTTCACTCTCATGTGGCTTGATTTGGGTGAATAAATTTATGGTGCCCCATTTCTAGGGAGAAAATTGTTGGTGGAAAAGTCCCGTGTGACTGAAATACAGGAAATGGGAATAGAGCTAGTTACCTATATATTTGTCAGTGTGTGTTTTATTTATTTCAGCTGCTCTTCTGATTCATTGTCTTTATATTATAAAATTTGAGTCAGATGAAAAGAGGGATGCCAGGTGATCTGAAGATTAGATAATTACTCTCTGGGAGTAAAAAAGGATCTCTCTGAAATGAGGGGACCAGGGACTGTTGGGGTAGAGTAACTATACTGAAAATAAAGAATAAAGGCTTACAATGAGTGAGATCCTTAGCCCTTTACCTTTTGCCTACCAGAAATCTTCATGTTCTCCAGGCAAGAGAATGGAATATTTGGATAATCTGACCTGCCCAGGAAAGAACTTAAAAAAAAAAAAAAAAAAACTGATAGGGTGGGAGTTCCCTAGTGAAACCCCCCACAGTGCCTGTATAGAGGCCCACAGTAAACAAGCCCCATCCATGTGTATAGACTTTCTGACTTAGCTAAGTCTTAGTACCCTAATCTTGGCCAAGAATCACTCAAAAGAAATGTTGAAAGGAAACAGTTGGGGGAACATTTGAAGATAAATTAATGCATAAAAAACCAAAGCAGGGACGCCTGGGTGGCTCAGTCGTTAAGCGTCTGCTTTCGGCTCGGGTCATGATCCCAGGGTTCTGGGATCGAGTCCCGCGTCTGGCTCTGCTCAGCAGGGAGCCTACTTCTCGCTCTGCCTGCCCTCCCCCTGCTTGTGCTCTCTCTCTCTGTGTCAAAATCTTAAAAAACAAAAAAAAAACAAAAAACGCTTGAGTGGCTCAGTCAGTTAAGCGGCTGCCTTCGGCTCAGGTCATGATCCCAGGGTACTGGGATCGAGTCCCCCATCAGGCTCCTTGCTATGTGGGGAGCCTGCTTCTCCCTTTGCCTGCCGCCCCCCCTGCTTGTGCTTGCTCTCTGTCTTTCCCTCCCTCTCTCTCTGACAAATAAATAAATAAAATCTTTAAAAAAGAAAACCAAAGCAAATGAAAAAAGCAAGACAGCTTTTAAATCCAGAGAGAAACAAAATTCGACAAGAAAGAAGTCACAGAGCATGATTAAAAGTCTTAATATACTCTTAACACTGCTGTATGATACATGAAAATTAAGAGAATAAATCCCAAGATTTCTCATAGTGGAAAGGTTTTTCTTTTTTTGCCTTTTTTTATTGTATATGTGAGATCCTAACTAAACTTTCTGTGGTAATCATTTAACAGATGTGTAAGTCCAAACCATTATGCTTAAACTTACAGTGATATGTCAATTATCTCAATAAAACTGGGGATGACGGAGTCTGTATGAATAGTGAATATAACTGAGGAGGTAGTGTGTCCAGTGGGTGGAAGAGAATATTTGCAAGAGTGCTGAATTCTAGTGGGGATTCATTAGGTAGGATCTGAATTATTAGATAAGCTCTAAAGAGAGACCCCTGTGCTGCAGAATTTTACTTAATGCCTCTTATAGTGGGTATTTTTATTATTTACCTACATATACAGTGCTTGAATTCTTCCATCAAGTACATAAATTTATTTGAGAGAGCATAAGCGGCGGCGGGGAGGGGGGGTCAGGGGGAGAAGCTGACTCCCTGCTAAGCAGGGAGCCCGATGTGGGACTCGATCCTGGGACTACAGGATCATGACCTGAAACGAAGGTAGTCGCTTAACCAACTGAGCCACCCAGGCACCCCAGCAATAGCTTCTTTTAGAGCCCCATTACTCCTTTTTGCATTAAAGCATATTATTTGTGGAATTGAGCTACAGTGGGTTCTGAAATGTTCATACATAGTGAACTTTGAGCCTTAGAAATACAAAAGCCCAAGCTATTGCATGACCACCTACAATAAGAGGATTAAAATGATCAGTTTGTGTTGCTCAGAACTGGGTCTTAATTGTAACTTTTTCTTCCTAAACAACGAATTGTACCATTTAAAAATTTTGAAACAAACTGCCAAGATATGGCGTAGTCTAATATGTATTTTTTCTTTATATAAACAGTTGTTGGCACCTTTTTTAAAAGAAAGCTAATTGTTAGCTTTTTTAAAAAATTGCTTGGCAGGGGCGCCTGGGTGGTTCAGTCGGATAAGCATCTGACTTTTGTTTTTTTGGCTTAGATCATGAGTCTCAGGGTTGTGAGATCGAGCCCTGTATCGGGCTCCACACTCAGCAGAGAGTCTGCTTGAGATTCATTCTCTTTCTCTTTCTCTCCTTCTCCTCCCACTCCCCCTCTCTAAATCTT